>NC_137904.1:65196775-65205701 GCF_963455335.1 Martes martes
GTTAGGGTTAGGGTTAGGGTTAGGGTTAGGGTTAGGGTTAGGGTTAGGGTTAGGGTTAGGGTTAGGGTTAGGGTTAGGGTTAGGGTTAGGGTTAGGGTTAGGGTTAGGGTTAGGGTTAGGGTTAGGGTTAGGGTTAGGGTTAGGGTTAGGGTTAGGGTTAGGGTTAGGGTTAGGGTTAGGGTTAGGGTTAGGGTTAGGGTTAGGGTTAGGGTTAGGGTTAGGGTTAGGGTTAGGGTTAGGGTTAGGGTTAGGGTTAGGGTTAGGGTTAGGGTTAGGGTTAGGGTTAGGGTTAGGGTTAGGGTTAGGGTTAGGGTTAGGGTTAGGGTTAGGGTTAGGGTTAGGGTTAGGGTTAGGGTTAGGGTTAGGGTTAGGGTTAGGGTTAGGGTTAGGGTTAGGGTTAGGGTTAGGGTTAGGGTTAGGGTTAGGGTTAGGGTTAGGGTTAGGGTTAGGGTTAGGGTTAGGGTTAGGGTTAGGGTTAGGGTTAGGGTTAGGGTTAGGGTTAGGGTTAGGGTTAGGGTTAGGGTTAGGGTTAGGGTTAGGGTTAGGGTTAGGGTTAGGGTTAGGGTTAGGGTTAGGGTTAGGGTTAGGGTTAGGGTTAGGGTTAGGGTTAGGGTTAGGGTTAGGGTTAGGGTTAGGGTTAGGGTTAGGGTTAGGGTTAGGGTTAGGGTTAGGGTTAGGGTTAGGGTTAGGGTTAGGGTTAGGGTTAGGGTTAGGGTTAGGGTTAGGGTTAGGGTTAGGGTTAGGGTTAGGGTTAGGGTTAGGGTTAGGGTTAGGGTTAGGGTTAGGGTTAGGGTTAGGGTTAGGGTTAGGGTTAGGGTTAGGGTTAGGGTTAGGGTTAGGGTTAGGGTTAGGGTTAGGGTTAGGGTTAGGGTTAGGGTTAGGGTTAGGGTTAGGGTTAGGGTTAGGGTTAGGGTTAGGGTTAGGGTTAGGGTTAGGGTTAGGGTTAGGGTTAGGGTTAGGGTTAGGGTTAGGGTTAGGGTTAGGGTTAGGGTTAGGGTTAGGGTTAGGGTTAGGGTTAGGGTTAGGGTTAGGGTTAGGGTTAGGGTTAGGGTTAGGGTTAGGGTTAGGGTTAGGGTTAGGGTTAGGGTTAGGGTTAGGGTTAGGGTTAGGGTTAGGGTTAGGGTTAGGGTTAGGGTTAGGGTTAGGGTTAGGGTTAGGGTTAGGGTTAGGGTTAGGGTTAGGGTTAGGGTTAGGGTTAGGGTTAGGGTTAGGGTTAGGGTTAGGGTTAGGGTTAGGGTTAGGGTTAGGGTTAGGGTTAGGGTTAGGGTTAGGGTTAGGGTTAGGGTTAGGGTTAGGGTTAGGGTTAGGGTTAGGGTTAGGGTTAGGGTTAGGGTTAGGGTTAGGGTTAGGGTTAGGGTTAGGGTTAGGGTTAGGGTTAGGGTTAGGGTTAGGGTTAGGGTTAGGGTTAGGGTTAGGGTTAGGGTTAGGGTTAGGGTTAGGGTTAGGGTTAGGGTTAGGGTTAGGGTTAGGGTTAGGGTTAGGGTTAGGGTTAGGGTTAGGGTTAGGGTTAGGGTTAGGGTTAGGGTTAGGGTTAGGGTTAGGGTTAGGGTTAGGGTTAGGGTTAGGGTTAGGGTTAGGGTTAGGGTTAGGGTTAGGGTTAGGGTTAGGGTTAGGGTTAGGGTTAGGGTTAGGGTTAGGGTTAGGGTTAGGGTTAGGGTTAGGGTTAGGGTTAGGGTTAGGGTTAGGGTTAGGGTTAGGGTTAGGGTTAGGGTTAGGGTTAGGGTTAGGGTTAGGGTTAGGGTTAGGGTTAGGGTTAGGGTTAGGGTTAGGGTTAGGGTTAGGGTTAGGGTTAGGGTTAGGGTTAGGGTTAGGGTTAGGGTTAGGGTTAGGGTTAGGGTTAGGGTTAGGGTTAGGGTTAGGGTTAGGGTTAGGGTTAGGGTTAGGGTTAGGGTTAGGGTTAGGGTTAGGGTTAGGGTTAGGGTTAGGGTTAGGGTTAGGGTTAGGGTTAGGGTTAGGGTTAGGGTTAGGGTTAGGGTTAGGGTTAGGGTTAGGGTTAGGGTTAGGGTTAGGGTTAGGGTTAGGGTTAGGGTTAGGGTTAGGGTTAGGGTTAGGGTTAGGGTTAGGGTTAGGGTTAGGGTTAGGGTTAGGGTTAGGGTTAGGGTTAGGGTTAGGGTTAGGGTTAGGGTTAGGGTTAGGGTTAGGGTTAGGGTTAGGGTTAGGGTTAGGGTTAGGGTTAGGGTTAGGGTTAGGGTTAGGGTTAGGGTTAGGGTTAGGGTTAGGGTTAGGGTTAGGGTTAGGGTTAGGGTTAGGGTTAGGGTTAGGGTTAGGGTTAGGGTTAGGGTTAGGGTTAGGGTTAGGGTTAGGGTTAGGGTTAGGGTTAGGGTTAGGGTTAGGGTTAGGGTTAGGGTTAGGGTTAGGGTTAGGGTTAGGGTTAGGGTTAGGGTTAGGGTTAGGGTTAGGGTTAGGGTTAGGGTTAGGGTTAGGGTTAGGGTTAGGGTTAGGGTTAGGGTTAGGGTTAGGGTTAGGGTTAGGGTTAGGGTTAGGGTTAGGGTTAGGGTTAGGGTTAGGGTTAGGGTTAGGGTTAGGGTTAGGGTTAGGGTTAGGGTTAGGGTTAGGGTTAGGGTTAGGGTTAGGGTTAGGGTTAGGGTTAGGGTTAGGGTTAGGGTTAGGGTTAGGGTTAGGGTTAGGGTTAGGGTTAGGGTTAGGGTTAGGGTTAGGGTTAGGGTTAGGGTTAGGGTTAGGGTTAGGGTTAGGGTTAGGGTTAGGGTTAGGGTTAGGGTTAGGGTTAGGGTTAGGGTTAGGGTTAGGGTTAGGGTTAGGGTTAGGGTTAGGGTTAGGGTTAGGGTTAGGGTTAGGGTTAGGGTTAGGGTTAGGGTTAGGGTTAGGGTTAGGGTTAGGGTTAGGGTTAGGGTTAGGGTTAGGGTTAGGGTTAGGGTTAGGGTTAGGGTTAGGGTTAGGGTTAGGGTTAGGGTTAGGGTTAGGGTTAGGGTTAGGGTTAGGGTTAGGGTTAGGGTTAGGGTTAGGGTTAGGGTTAGGGTTAGGGTTAGGGTTAGGGTTAGGGTTAGGGTTAGGGTTAGGGTTAGGGTTAGGGTTAGGGTTAGGGTTAGGGTTAGGGTTAGGGTTAGGGTTAGGGTTAGGGTTAGGGTTAGGGTTAGGGTTAGGGTTAGGGTTAGGGTTAGGGTTAGGGTTAGGGTTAGGGTTAGGGTTAGGGTTAGGGTTAGGGTTAGGGTTAGGGTTAGGGTTAGGGTTAGGGTTAGGGTTAGGGTTAGGGTTAGGGTTAGGGTTAGGGTTAGGGTTAGGGTTAGGGTTAGGGTTAGGGTTAGGGTTAGGGTTAGGGTTAGGGTTAGGGTTAGGGTTAGGGTTAGGGTTAGGGTTAGGGTTAGGGTTAGGGTTAGGGTTAGGGTTAGGGTTAGGGTTAGGGTTAGGGTTAGGGTTAGGGTTAGGGTTAGGGTTAGGGTTAGGGTTAGGGTTAGGGTTAGGGTTAGGGTTAGGGTTAGGGTTAGGGTTAGGGTTAGGGTTAGGGTTAGGGTTAGGGTTAGGGTTAGGGTTAGGGTTAGGGTTAGGGTTAGGGTTAGGGTTAGGGTTAGGGTTAGGGTTAGGGTTAGGGTTAGGGTTAGGGTTAGGGTTAGGGTTAGGGTTAGGGTTAGGGTTAGGGTTAGGGTTAGGGTTAGGGTTAGGGTTAGGGTTAGGGTTAGGGTTAGGGTTAGGGTTAGGGTTAGGGTTAGGGTTAGGGTTAGGGTTAGGGTTAGGGTTAGGGTTAGGGTTAGGGTTAGGGTTAGGGTTAGGGTTAGGGTTAGGGTTAGGGTTAGGGTTAGGGTTAGGGTTAGGGTTAGGGTTAGGGTTAGGGTTAGGGTTAGGGTTAGGGTTAGGGTTAGGGTTAGGGTTAGGGTTAGGGTTAGGGTTAGGGTTAGGGTTAGGGTTAGGGTTAGGGTTAGGGTTAGGGTTAGGGTTAGGGTTAGGGTTAGGGTTAGGGTTAGGGTTAGGGTTAGGGTTAGGGTTAGGGTTAGGGTTAGGGTTAGGGTTAGGGTTAGGGTTAGGGTTAGGGTTAGGGTTAGGGTTAGGGTTAGGGTTAGGGTTAGGGTTAGGGTTAGGGTTAGGGTTAGGGTTAGGGTTAGGGTTAGGGTTAGGGTTAGGGTTAGGGTTAGGGTTAGGGTTAGGGTTAGGGTTAGGGTTAGGGTTAGGGTTAGGGTTAGGGTTAGGGTTAGGGTTAGGGTTAGGGTTAGGGTTAGGGTTAGGGTTAGGGTTAGGGTTAGGGTTAGGGTTAGGGTTAGGGTTAGGGTTAGGGTTAGGGTTAGGGTTAGGGTTAGGGTTAGGGTTAGGGTTAGGGTTAGGGTTAGGGTTAGGGTTAGGGTTAGGGTTAGGGTTAGGGTTAGGGTTAGGGTTAGGGTTAGGGTTGGGTTAGGGTTAGGGTTAGGGTTAGGGTTAGGGTTAGGGTTAGGGTTAGGGTTAGGGTTAGGGTTAGGGTTAGGGTTAGGGTTAGGGTTAGGGTTAGGGTTAGGGTTAGGGTTAGGGTTAGGGTTAGGGTTAGGGTTAGGGTTAGGGTTAGGGTTAGGGTTAGGGTTAGGGTTAGGGTTAGGGTTAGGGTTAGGGTTAGGGTTAGGGTTAGGGTTAGGGTTAGGGTTAGGGTTAGGGTTAGGGTTAGGGTTAGGGTTAGGGTTAGGGTTAGGGTTAGGGTTAGGGTTAGGGTTAGGGTTAGGGTTAGGGTTAGGGTTAGGGTTAGGGTTAGGGTTAGGGTTAGGGTTAGGGTTAGGGTTAGGGTTAGGGTTAGGGTTAGGGTTAGGGTTAGGGTTAGGGTTAGGGTTAGGGTTAGGGTTAGGGTTAGGGTTAGGGTTAGGGTTAGGGTTAGGGTTAGGGTTAGGGTTAGGGTTAGGGTTAGGGTTAGGGTTAGGGTTAGGGTTAGGGTTAGGGTTAGGGTTAGGGTTAGGGTTAGGGTTAGGGTTAGGGTTAGGGTTAGGGTTAGGGTTAGGGTTAGGGTTAGGGTTAGGGTTAGGGTTAGGGTTAGGGTTAGGGTTAGGGTTAGGGTTAGGGTTAGGGTTAGGGTTAGGGTTAGGGTTAGGGTTAGGGTTAGGGTTAGGGTTAGGGTTAGGGTTAGGGTTAGGGTTAGGGTTAGGGTTAGGGTTAGGGTTAGGGTTAGGGTTAGGGTTAGGGTTAGGGTTAGGGTTAGGGTTAGGGTTAGGGTTAGGGTTAGGGTTAGGGTTAGGGTTAGGGTTAGGGTTAGGGTTAGGGTTAGGGTTAGGGTTAGGGTTAGGGTTAGGGTTAGGGTTAGGGTTAGGGTTAGGGTTAGGGTTAGGGTTAGGGTTAGGGTTAGGGTTAGGGTTAGGGTTAGGGTTAGGGTTAGGGTTAGGGTTAGGGTTAGGGTTAGGGTTAGGGTTAGGGTTAGGGTTAGGGTTAGGGTTAGGGTTAGGGTTAGGGTTAGGGTTAGGGTTAGGGTTAGGGTTAGGGTTAGGGTTAGGGTTAGGGTTAGGGTTAGGGTTAGGGTTAGGGTTAGGGTTAGGGTTAGGGTTAGGGTTAGGGTTAGGGTTAGGGTTAGGGTTAGGGTTAGGGTTAGGGTTAGGGTTAGGGTTAGGGTTAGGGTTAGGGTTAGGGTTAGGGTTAGGGTTAGGGTTAGGGTTAGGGTTAGGGTTAGGGTTAGGGTTAGGGTTAGGGTTAGGGTTAGGGTTAGGGTTAGGGTTAGGGTTAGGGTTAGGGTTAGGGTTAGGGTTAGGGTTAGGGTTAGGGTTAGGGTTAGGGTTAGGGTTAGGGTTAGGGTTAGGGTTAGGGTTAGGGTTAGGGTTAGGGTTAGGGTTAGGGTTAGGGTTAGGGTTAGGGTTAGGGTTAGGGTTAGGGTTAGGGTTAGGGTTAGGGTTAGGGTTAGGGTTAGGGTTAGGGTTAGGGTTAGGGTTAGGGTTAGGGTTAGGGTTAGGGTTAGGGTTAGGGTTAGGGTTAGGGTTAGGGTTAGGGTTAGGGTTAGGGTTAGGGTTAGGGTTAGGGTTAGGGTTAGGGTTAGGGTTAGGGTTAGGGTTAGGGTTAGGGTTAGGGTTAGGGTTAGGGTTAGGGTTAGGGTTAGGGTTAGGGTTAGGGTTAGGGTTAGGGTTAGGGTTAGGGTTAGGGTTAGGGTTAGGGTTAGGGTTAGGGTTAGGGTTAGGGTTAGGGTTAGGGTTAGGGTTAGGGTTAGGGTTAGGGTTAGGGTTAGGGTTAGGGTTAGGGTTAGGGTTAGGGTTAGGGTTAGGGTTAGGGTTAGGGTTAGGGTTAGGGTTAGGGTTAGGGTTAGGGTTAGGGTTAGGGTTAGGGTTAGGGTTAGGGTTAGGGTTAGGGTTAGGGTTAGGGTTAGGGTTAGGGTTAGGGTTAGGGTTAGGGTTAGGGTTAGGGTTAGGGTTAGGGTTAGGGTTAGGGTTAGGGTTAGGGTTAGGGTTAGGGTTAGGGTTAGGGTTAGGGTTAGGGTTAGGGTTAGGGTTAGGGTTAGGGTTAGGGTTAGGGTTAGGGTTAGGGTTAGGGTTAGGGTTAGGGTTAGGGTTAGGGTTAGGGTTAGGGTTAGGGTTAGGGTTAGGGTTAGGGTTAGGGTTAGGGTTAGGGTTAGGGTTAGGGTTAGGGTTAGGGTTAGGGTTAGGGTTAGGGTTAGGGTTAGGGTTAGGGTTAGGGTTAGGGTTAGGGTTAGGGTTAGGGTTAGGGTTAGGGTTAGGGTTAGGGTTAGGGTTAGGGTTAGGGTTAGGGTTAGGGTTAGGGTTAGGGTTAGGGTTAGGGTTAGGGTTAGGGTTAGGGTTAGGGTTAGGGTTAGGGTTAGGGTTAGGGTTAGGGTTAGGGTTAGGGTTAGGGTTAGGGTTAGGGTTAGGGTTAGGGTTAGGGTTAGGGTTAGGGTTAGGGTTAGGGTTAGGGTTAGGGTTAGGGTTAGGGTTAGGGTTAGGGTTAGGGTTAGGGTTAGGGTTAGGGTTAGGGTTAGGGTTAGGGTTAGGGTTAGGGTTAGGGTTAGGGTTAGGGTTAGGGTTAGGGTTAGGGTTAGGGTTAGGGTTAGGGTTAGGGTTAGGGTTAGGGTTAGGGTTAGGGTTAGGGTTAGGGTTAGGGTTAGGGTTAGGGTTAGGGTTAGGGTTAGGGTTAGGGTTAGGGTTAGGGTTAGGGTTAGGGTTAGGGTTAGGGTTAGGGTTAGGGTTAGGGTTAGGGTTAGGGTTAGGGTTAGGGTTAGGGTTAGGGTTAGGGTTAGGGTTAGGGTTAGGGTTAGGGTTAGGGTTAGGGTTAGGGTTAGGGTTAGGGTTAGGGTTAGGGTTAGGGTTAGGGTTAGGGTTAGGGTTAGGGTTAGGGTTAGGGTTAGGGTTAGGGTTAGGGTTAGGGTTAGGGTTAGGGTTAGGGTTAGGGTTAGGGTTAGGGTTAGGGTTAGGGTTAGGGTTAGGGTTAGGGTTAGGGTTAGGGTTAGGGTTAGGGTTAGGGTTAGGGTTAGGGTTAGGGTTAGGGTTAGGGTTAGGGTTAGGGTTAGGGTTAGGGTTAGGGTTAGGGTTAGGGTTAGGGTTAGGGTTAGGGTTAGGGTTAGGGTTAGGGTTAGGGTTAGGGTTAGGGTTAGGGTTAGGGTTAGGGTTAGGGTTAGGGTTAGGGTTAGGGTTAGGGTTAGGGTTAGGGTTAGGGTTAGGGTTAGGGTTAGGGTTAGGGTTAGGGTTAGGGTTAGGGTTAGGGTTAGGGTTAGGGTTAGGGTTAGGGTTAGGGTTAGGGTTAGGGTTAGGGTTAGGGTTAGGGTTAGGGTTAGGGTTAGGGTTAGGGTTAGGGTTAGGGTTAGGGTTAGGGTTAGGGTTAGGGTTAGGGTTAGGGTTAGGGTTAGGGTTAGGGTTAGGGTTAGGGTTAGGGTTAGGGTTAGGGTTAGGGTTAGGGTTAGGGTTAGGGTTAGGGTTAGGGTTAGGGTTAGGGTTAGGGTTAGGGTTAGGGTTAGGGTTAGGGTTAGGGTTAGGGTTAGGGTTAGGGTTAGGGTTAGGGTTAGGGTTAGGGTTAGGGTTAGGGTTAGGGTTAGGGTTAGGGTTAGGGTTAGGGTTAGGGTTAGGGTTAGGGTTAGGGTTAGGGTTAGGGTTAGGGTTAGGGTTAGGGTTAGGGTTAGGGTTAGGGTTAGGGTTAGGGTTAGGGTTAGGGTTAGGGTTAGGGTTAGGGTTAGGGTTAGGGTTAGGGTTAGGGTTAGGGTTAGGGTTAGGGTTAGGGTTAGGGTTAGGGTTAGGGTTAGGGTTAGGGTTAGGGTTAGGGTTAGGGTTAGGGTTAGGGTTAGGGTTAGGGTTAGGGTTAGGGTTAGGGTTAGGGTTAGGGTTAGGGTTAGGGTTAGGGTTAGGGTTAGGGTTAGGGTTAGGGTTAGGGTTAGGGTTAGGGTTAGGGTTAGGGTTAGGGTTAGGGTTAGGGTTAGGGTTAGGGTTAGGGTTAGGGTTAGGGTTAGGGTTAGGGTTAGGGTTAGGGTTAGGGTTAGGGTTAGGGTTAGGGTTAGGGTTAGGGTTAGGGTTAGGGTTAGGGTTAGGGTTAGGGTTAGGGTTAGGGTTAGGGTTAGGGTTAGGGTTAGGGTTAGGGTTAGGGTTAGGGTTAGGGTTAGGGTTAGGGTTAGGGTTAGGGTTAGGGTTAGGGTTAGGGTTAGGGTTAGGGTTAGGGTTAGGGTTAGGGTTAGGGTTAGGGTTAGGGTTAGGGTTAGGGTTAGGGTTAGGGTTAGGGTTAGGGTTAGGGTTAGGGTTAGGGTTAGGGTTAGGGTTAGGGTTAGGGTTAGGGTTAGGGTTAGGGTTAGGGTTAGGGTTAGGGTTAGGGTTAGGGTTAGGGTTAGGGTTAGGGTTAGGGTTAGGGTTAGGGTTAGGGTTAGGGTTAGGGTTAGGGTTAGGGTTAGGGTTAGGGTTAGGGTTAGGGTTAGGGTTAGGGTTAGGGTTAGGGTTAGGGTTAGGGTTAGGGTTAGGGTTAGGGTTAGGGTTAGGGTTAGGGTTAGGGTTAGGGTTAGGGTTAGGGTTAGGGTTAGGGTTAGGGTTAGGGTTAGGGTTAGGGTTAGGGTTAGGGTTAGGGTTAGGGTTAG